>NW_020209253.1:1263767-1280991 GCF_003025095.1 Trichoderma harzianum CBS 226.95 | reverse complement strand
CCCCCCCGCCTTAATCGGAAAATCTTCACCAGTCTCTTCTTCTTACAATGTCGCCATGGCGAATCCGAATGTAGACTATGGAGAACATCCCTGCATTAGGGCGCAGAAGGCTTTGATAGCACAACAGAGCCAAGAGGCTCAAACCATCACCCGCTCGGCTTGCTCCGAGTGTAGACGCCGGAAACAAAAGGTATGCCTCAAAACACTTCAATAGCCTCTCCAATCTTCTCATACACATGCAACATTGTTGTATTCTGGGTTTACTTGCGGTACATTCTATAATCACTCTTATGACGCTGATCCATTATTCTTCACATACATTTATGCTTGCCTCAATGAAGAGATGCGGGCAGAAGTGTATGTAATTTCGCCCTCGCACATCATATGTACCCCAACATCCATTTCTTTCTCCTACAAATCTCACATCTCCAGCATCCCTCAGTGGCACATTTGTCTAACATAAATATATCCCATAGTGTACTCGGTATTGGCCATGTCTTCACTGTGGCAATAGGGGTTTCTCTACCAACTGTGTCTTTCAGACGGTTCTCGATATAAAATCCCCCGAGGAGCGCCGGACTCAGCTCAAACAGTTGGTGGCGCAAATAGAGGGATTGTGTTGCTATTCTCATGAGTTACTCGATCCAGTGGATGGCGATAGTGACGGCAGTGATATTGATCTCGAGGAATTGGGCTACTCTGCTTCCCACGCTGCGTCGAGTTACAGCGGCCCTCGCAAGGTACCTTCAGATGTGAGGCATCATTAATAATCCTCATGTTTACAGTACCTCGCCACCGCTAACACCGCAGCTCAGGAGAGACGGCGTACAATGCCAGATTCCGTAAAGCCTGGCCGCTCTCCTCATTTGCAAAAAGCCATTCAGGTTCTCCCGTCCAGATCATGCGTTGGTGAGTCTTTGTTTCTTCTCACTCCCCTTCCTCCCTCTATTCTTTTGTGTCAAATGTAAACAGCCATTTCGTCTTATTGCCAAATTCTGACTCAATATAGACTCCCTAGTGGATAACTTTCTAGACTTTGTCAACTTTCGCTACTACATTGTTCATCCCGTAATGTTTAGACGAGAGTACCAACATTGGTGCAGCCATGCTTACACTGATAATCACGTTGAGCTTCAGTGGACTGCTCTCCTCCTAATGGTTTGTGCGTGTTCAGCTCAGTATCCCAGCGACGCACTTCATCGAGCTTTTAAGGCGGAGCAGAGTCAACCAATTCATCAATTATCCGAAAAGTATCACGAGACAGGCCGTAAGCTTGCAACGAGGATTCCAATGGGAAGATATGATATACACGCCATTCAGGCCTATCTACATTCATCCCTCTTCTTCAAGGCGAAGGCTCGATATTCTGAATGCCGGCGTGATTTGGCAGCTGCCGTCCAGATTGCCAGCAAACTGAGTAAGCTGGTCTCTCCGGATGCTGTTCTTAGCATTCTAATTCTCATC
Organism: Trichoderma harzianum CBS 226.95; assembly: GCF_003025095.1. Lineage (NCBI taxonomy): Eukaryota > Fungi > Ascomycota > Sordariomycetes > Hypocreales > Hypocreaceae > Trichoderma > Trichoderma harzianum. The sequence continues at coordinate 1,279,527 of NW_020209253.1, read as the reverse complement.
TAGATATCAGCCATGAAGAAACTACAAGTCCGCTTTTCGACTATAATATGGAAATGGGGAGTCGAGCTTGGGTAATCATGTGCGCATGGGACTGGTTAGTTGGTCTGCTGAACTCTGATACGTGGACGCATATTCTAACTCTACGAACATCTAGGCAGCTTGGAAACATGACCTCCCACCCTCTCATTCTGCAGTCCAATCTTTACTATGCTAAACCACCTGGAATCCTACTGGACGAAGAGCTAAAAGAGCCTTACCCCTCTCCCGGCTTGTTCATGTCGCTTCAATCCGAACTCGGGAGCGCATTATTACAGTCGTTCGGAAGGCTTGGGCTTCTGGAAGAAATGGAAGATGTTGGAAAATATAGTAACATTGTGGAAAGCTGGGCCGCGCGATTGCCGCCTCACTTTTCTCTACGAAACCCCGACACAAGTCTGGATGAAGATTATCCATGGTTAAGATTCCAGCGATTCAGTCTTACTATGATGGCAACTTTGTCGTTGCTATCTCCTTTACGGTATTTCCTTATTATACCGCTGTCGACGGGATCTCTAGCCGAGTATCTGCAACTGCAAAGCGATGGCACATTATGGGCTCTCAGACACTTAAACAGACTATTCCAGTTTCTACGGTTTGCTTTCCCCGGAGATGCAACTTATCACACTATTTTATTCTTCATTTTCGACGTATCTGTGCTCTTATGCTCTGCAATGATACATGATATAGATTCGAGCATGCCAATGCGCGAATTGGCATTGAAGGCAGTTGATGGGTCGCTTGGCGTGATGAGAACCCTGGAGCACCACGCGCCGATACCAAAACACTCTTACAAAATCCTCAGTCGCATTTATGAAAAGGCTTTAAGACCACTGACAACAGATGATACCCACAGGGTGAAGAGGCGAAGGCTAGACCATTTGCAGGATCGAGTATTCTCTAATCGAAGAGTAGAATACATGCCTGAGCTGGATGAAGTTTGGGACAATTATGACTTCAGTTTTACTGGTCCTGGAGAGAATGGTCCCATCGAATCACATGTTACTACCGATAACGACGTTTTTGTCACTTCGTCAGCGAATACACCGTCAAGCAGTCTGTTAACTGAGGAACCACCCACTCCATCACAATATGACGATGAATACGCGGAGATCGTCGAGATGTTATCAGCTTGTATTCGGTCGTCTAATTTAGACAATCGATCTACGGCTATCACACCATCGAATACACTCATGCATCATGTTATCAAGTCCGTACCCGAGCCGATTGAACATACAGACAATATTGGGACTACTTTTTCGGCTCACGACGCAATCGGCTTTGAACACTTAATAAGATATCTCAACGACGGTGTTTGGGATAGAGTATGCGGATTGGATCAACTCGAACAGCCAGGTCTTATGGACTGATGATATAGTTTTACGAACATCCTAAACTGTGATTCATGAGAATGCCGGAGTATTTTTTTCAAGATTAGCGTTTGTTTGACACTTTTTTGTCTGCTATGTGTATGCGTGTGATTAACAGATATGTTGGGAAACAACATGTTGGAAAAGTGCTTCGGATTACAACTACTACCATTTAAATTTGAGGCAAATAGAACGATTGGCGCTGTAAGAAGATTATGGGATATTCTGATGTTTATGAGGATTTCTCTCTTTCATTTACTCGTGAAAGAAGAGCAAGCAGTTGAATGAAAGAATTAATAGGTTCATTTGGTGAAGAAGCAAATTTGATAGAGAAACTATGTTGAGAGTATGATTCAAGCATTGATACAATGTTATAAGATCGTTATAAGGTCTCTATTTCGTAATATGGTAGAGTCAGGATACTGCAGATCGTTAATAATATAGAACTTTCGCTTGATGATATATGGCTACGTAATCACTGATTCAAAAGGCTCTGTCCTGATTCCAAGTAACTATCGTAACTTCAGAACATCAAGAACCCGAGAATGCAAGAATGTCGGACTTGATTTGACTCTATCTTCAAACCTAAGCTAGTTTTCTTCAATACTCAGCCGCTCCAATTGACGGCGTGTATATGCGAGTCGTTTAATGATCTTCATCGTATCAGGATGTTCGTCACCAAGAACTTCCCGTCGAAGCGCCAATGCTTTTACCAGTATTTCCTCTGCCTCTTTGTATTTGCCAGCTGCACGATACGTTTTCCCGAGACGCGCCATAGCCTTGATGGTATCAGGATCCTGATCACCAAGCATCTCCCGCCGTAGTGCCAGTACTTCTACCCCCAATGTCTCTGCTTCTTGATACCTGCCAAACGACTGGTGTATTGCTGAAATATTGGCCATGGTAGTAATCGTAAAAAGGTGCTTATGACCAAGAATGTTTTGCTGCAGCGTCAGTACTTCCATGATCATCTCTTCTGCCTCTTTAATCTTCCCAAGTGCGTGATATGTTACTACAAGATTTGCCATAGTTCTCACTGTGATGTGATGAGTGGTGCCAATGATCCCCTGTAGTAGTGCCAGTGCTCTCACCATTATTTCCTCTGCCCGTTTATACCTCCCGAATCTATGCTATGTTAGTGCGAGCTCCACCTCGCTCATGATTGTGTAAGGATTTATGTCACCAAGAATCTCCCGTCGCTGCCTGTGTATCTCGATTTGCATTACCTCTGCCTCTTTGAGCCTCCCAAGCTGTGAGTATGTATTTGCAAGCCTTTCCATGCTAACAATTGTATCAAGATGCCTGTCGCCTCGTATCATCTTGTTTAATTCGTATGCTCTTTGTGCCATAATCTCGGACTCCCTCCATCTGTTACGCCAGCTCAAATAATGGGCCAACCTTGACAATAACTCTACGGCTTTTTCATCTCCTCCACAGAGTGCAGCCCACTCACACGCCTGCTGTGTGTGAGTGATGTACTTCTCGCATTGGTTCCAGGCCTCCCGTTCTTCGTATGGGGATCTCGGGAAAAGATCGTAAGTAATTCCAAGCGCTGCAGCTGAGAAATAATTTGCTTCACTCTTCCGTTCTTTTCTGCTCAACCCCCACCGCATTGCTTCCTGAACAAGTTTATGCATCTTGTACGCGCGGTTTCCATCTTAAGCAACCTGTATGCTTAAAAATGAGAAGTCGCAAAGACGGGCGATAGCTTCAGTAACTTTATCATCCTCGCTATCAGAGACTGACGAGGAGTTATCATTGCGTGTTTCGAAACTATGATCTATACCATTACTATTATTGCTGTAGTGAGCTGCTTGCTTAACCAACTCAATAGGGATGTTCTGGTTATCTAGATAGGCGTGAATATGTAAAATCTGATATACCATCTTATTCTCAGCCTAAAGATATTCCATTAAAATATCCCAGGTCTCTAAAATGCTGTTCGACACCTTTTATTGTTAATAACGGTCGCTTTGTAATTACTTTAGAATCCTCTATCTTTTTTTGCCATCTTTCAATTTCGAGACGTACTCCTCAACGATTATCAAGGTCCTCCTTATATATACTGTAGCTTGCGATATAGCGAGTAGTAGCCACTTAAGTTCGTCGAGAAGTGCTACAACATATCTTCCCTCGTCGTTGCCCACTCGATTATTTCTAACACTGTCGAACAGCTCCTTCGCCTCATTAGGAGTCATCTTTGGAATGTTGATTACCCGTCGAACTGCAACAAGGCCTCCGGCGATGCGCTTGTCGCAGCTCGTCCAGAGGGCTTGGCCCTTTAGACCACGTGGGATAAATTTATCTAGGTTTAACATATATGCTCCAAGATTCGGAGCGTCTTATCCAGTATAGTCGACACCAAAGAGCCTTAGGTTGTCCGCAGTATCTAGAATCAGCACCCAAGGAGGGTTCGACTCAATACCATAACGTACAGCTATTAAAAGATCTTCTCCAACGACGTTGCTTAGAAGGCCTAGCTTCTTCGCAATCGACTCGAAATCTTGCGTAAATGTCATCTCGTTGTCGGCATAGACCCAGAACACGGAGCAGGAGGAGACTTAGCACCGGCGATAAGCATAGTCGAGGGCGATCTGAGTTTTGCTTGTTTGTCGCTATTTAGGACATTACTTATCATACAAAATAGCGCCCAAACGGCTTACCCTGAGCCGCCAAGCCCATAGAGGGCGGCGGTAGAGTATTCATCGGATAGCGGCAAGATTCTGTCTAGCTCGTTAATAATATCTTGACGATGAATAAGCTCCTCATTGTAGAAAAAGGGAATCAGGACACAGAATTCACGAGGGGCACTGGCGTAATTATGGATCACATTGCCCTGGTGAATCCAGGCATCATTTCCAATGATATTTGACTCGATAGCGTGGGTTGAGCTCATGATGCCAACATCTTTGTAAAGAAAGATAGTACTAATAACAAAAAGCAAAGCTAAGGGGACAATTTTTATAACAGAATCATGAGAATTCAAGAAGAAAATTTATCATTGAAGCCGATCGTGACTTTTGTTACCCTTCTCAAGGGCGGGGTATTGATGCTTAAGGCTCGAAGTAAAAGCTGCAAAGTTCTGCATTCGTTTGGCTAAGGCTGTCGTTTTGGACAGCGGTAGAACATATTTCCCTATGTCGGCAAGTGTGCTGGCAAGTATGGAGTATGCGCGAAATTTCACATTTAATAGACTACTCTGCAGAGTATGTCATAATCCTAGGTTTTAAAGGGTCAATAAGCTGTGGCCGCTAGTTCTATGAAAGATTATACTCAGCCCTTGTACTTGTGCCAAGTTGTATGTGCGAATTCCCATGTAATCAGATGAATCAAATAGGAAATTGAACTTTCAATCACGGAACGAGTTAACTTACAATGCTCTTTATACGCCTGGGGCCATTGAGAGCCGGCTCTGTCGCCAAGCTGCTCCGGAATTCGCCGGCTCTTGCACATTAAGTCTCTACTTGATCAGTCAACTCCAAGAACCAAATATGAAAAGAAATACCTCCATTCCATATATACCACCGGGCTGTCCATGACAAGGACACCACGGCGCAGACTTCCAAATATGGCGAGCAACACAATACTTATGCAAACCCCTGGCGGTTTCACCGCCTCTGAGGTTGCATAGCATCGTGGCAAAAAGCTCGCTCCCCTGACCAACTCAACGAAGTCAAATTAGAGTTGCTGCGCGTCATCTGTCCACTGCTGTTAGTAGTACAGTAGTGTACATATCGAGGACCGGTCTCAACCCCCCACAAATGCTCCACGATCGTCGGTACATTTCGTGTTGCCGTCGATGTCCTTTGTCACCCTGAGTCTAGCCTAAAAAGCTTTCAGGACGGCAACGGCTGCATCTTGTGGCCAGTAGAAGCTTGCAGAGCAGCCACACAACAACCATTTGGCGCTCAAGAGGTGAGACACGTTCTTAGTAAGAATCGACGAATCATGGCGTCTGTCACAATGGCCTTTTGTGCCGAGATTATGCATTTCGTAGCTGGCTTCGGAAACAACATATGACATTGAAGTCTTCATAGCCGCTGTCGTAATAGACGTGCTCCGATGGAGACGAGCATGTTTCGACCGATCAAAGAGAGGAGAGGAGGCACTGGCTTTCAGAAGTTATCCTAAAAACGTAATAAGTAAGCATTGGAGCAGGCAAGGTATGAGGATGCAACACAATGATTAAAATATACTCTGACACTATGCAGCATTGAAGCCTCTCGCGTCGCATTGCTCAGCACCGTCCGAAGTAGCACTTGGGGATAATCCGTACCAATAGGCAAATACTCCAATCTATCCAACAGCGTTGATTTTCACCTTAGCATCGATGGATGGATGTTGAACGCTCTCATAAAGAGACTCAATGTCAAATTGTAGGAATATAGTGACAGACATTTGGATGGCATGATGAAATCGCGAACAAGGCGCGTCGCAGAAGGGAAAGCGTTTGTTCCGAAGTACCACTGAGGGCTGAATAGGTAGAACAGTCAACCAAACCTTGCGACAAACACAGAGGTTCAATATTTTCTAGAGCCGGCAAATCATGCTAGCTGTCAAACCTCCCTTGGCTTTTATCAGTCGACGAAACCGCAGTAATCCAAGATGCCGTGTTTATTTTGACATTGTGTTTTGGCCTGCCATTGTATAACCGGCCGGTCTGTCAAACTTGTCAGCAACGTGCTTGCGCTCGGTAGTCGTATGAAATATATGCAACTGCCTTCCGTGTCAAATATCGGTACCGAATATTCTTGTTTAAGGTATAACCAGTACTAAATTGAGAACAATAACACAAAAAGCATGGTTCTTGTAAAGTAAAAGGTACCTACGGACGTAGAGAATGGCTCAGGCCCACTTTGGTGTTTCAATTTTCGGTGTGGCTGTAAGTGCCTAAGCAATAGAACAACAAGAAAGCCAACAAGTCCTTGTAGAGTAGCACTGAAATCTAGCGCGCGGTAATGTACATGTATGGATCGGTGATAAACATGCCCCAGAGCCGCTTCGGTATCCAAGCCTCTGGCAATATGTACATGTACCTTGGCTAATGGATCTCATGCTTCAAATCTCTATTCAGTCAGCGTGTGAACCAAGCCAACGCAAGCATAGAACCCGTTCGGGGTAGTTAAGGAAGATTCATCCAGCTAGTTTTCGTGTTTTTGGAGCTATGGTTCTAAAACTACATACATACAGCTTTGCGGCAGCAAGGCTTCTGCTGTTGGATATGTGAGACACTGAGAATCTTGGGTGTCTGCGTGAAGGAGTGCCCGAGTGTTGCACCCAGTCTACGTAGCCGAAATTATACACATAAACTAGTAGTAGGGGATAAAGTAGATTGCTAGAATCTCAGTTACGTATACTAGGGAAGTGGTGACGGCACCAGCGATCGCAGCGAAACATAACCAGTACCAGACTCCCCTCTCCAGCCCCCTTTTTTTCAATCCTCCCGCCCTTTTTCGCCTCTTCTCCATCTCATCCTCCTAGGCCAAAGTATCCCTCTTTGCTCTTCTAAATGGACAACAACAGTGCCGCTCGATTCCATCATATTAACCGCCATCAACCGATTGTGTGGGTGATACGGAGTTGTCGCGCTTCAAAGGCAGGATGTACCAGTCAATTGGCGTCCGCATTGCTCATTTCAATGTCTGAATTCTCCAATTCAATGCGTGTTCTGCATTCACATCTTTCTTCCATCCGATTGACGACATGAGCAACGTGGCGTCGAAGCCGGCGGAGCCGTTGAAGCCCTCGAACCTGTTGAATCCGTTGAATTCGTTGTGACCGTTGAGACCGCTGAGACCGTTGAGGCCATTGAACCCGCTGAGGCCGTTGATGCAACCTAGAATGTGTCAGTCAATATTCTATAACATAGGGTTCAAGATGTCTCTACGAACCGACATAAACGAGTCAACTCTCTATAGACGTGGACTAAGCGACGGTGAAGTCCATGGCTATAACAGGCGTTGCTTGACATTTTGAAGCGTTGAGGCTAAGCTTACAGCTTAGCTTTGCTAATATTCTGACGAGGTTGTCGCTAAGTTATTGCCAGGTATATGACTGCGATTGCCGAATGCAGATTTTGAGTCTTCAGGCTACTAAGCATCTCGGAACGAACCTCCTACGGATCAACCCTTTATATAATAACGGACATGTCGTCCCATCTTCGAGCACAGCAGCCTATCAGCGATAGAATTCCATGCTGGCACATCAGTCTGGACAGCCTGGCAACTGGGGCTTAGAGAGCCGCGCAATGACTACTCAAGCAGTCATGCTGATATGCGAAGAGAAGATGTCAAAAAGAGGAAAATAATTATGGCCTGGGGTGTTGGCAGTGATGGAGATTGTGTATGCTTAGGCGTGTAGTAAGCCTACAATGTTCTAAGGATACGTCACTCGTGGTAGCAAACTTTGATCGTAATTGGTCAAAAGACAAGGCTACGAGCTGTCGGTAATTGTCTGTCAGCAGATTGATGCATCGACAATATTACATCTCTTTCTTTCGTTTCGCCTTGTCTCTTTTATTTTGATCCTAATTACTATGTAGTTGGCACGTCTCGCCAATCACAATGCATGCATGCATACCTCCCTGCATATGCCGCCTCAACGGTCTCCCCACCGCTTCTTGACTACCCGTCGACGCCTCACATTTGTCTTGGACTATTCTTCTTTCTTCTTCTGGGGATGAGAGGGCCCTGCACAGGGCCCATTTCCATGTGCGGTTCTTGCAATTAGAGGGTTGCAAGCCTCTCACCGCCTATACTTCATGTGACCGTGACATGTCGACCGGATAGGTCACTGTGGTCGGATCAAGTCTCTTATGGCTTATTATAGGTGCTGACCTGGCATACGAACCTTGGGATGATCAAATGAGAATGGCTAGGAGAACTTCTGCCAATCCGCCTCAAGGAGCTCTAACGATCCATGTCATCTGCTGCAGTAATATAGAGGTGCAGGAAGATTGAAATGCTCTGACTATTCTTGAGAAATCTGCAGGAGGCTGAGGCACTAATGTACTGGACGTGACCTCTATGAAGGTGAATGCGGCGAATCATCTGGTGTTTCGGTCTGGCTGTTCACACCGATATCTGCCTGTATTTACATGTGGGTACATGTAATTCGCTGGAGACTGGCTGTTGCCTTTGAAGGCTATTGGTCAACTCCAATGTCAAAGCACATGAAGCTAAGGTGCGGGTATGGCTGTATGGGGTGCAGCAGCATTACCTGAATGGCCACCGGGAACTGGGGATCTGCATACGCGGTCTTAATCGTGGCATACTATTTAATAGATCGAATCTGAAAGCACTTGGTTCTACTCTCACTTCTTGAAGTGAGTGCTTCTTTGGCTTCTCAGTTTTAGCTGCTGGCGATGGTCTCACAGAAAGAGGTTAGGCTAAGAAAGACCCTTGTAAGGCATCCAAGGAAAACGCATTATTCTTACTCCCAGATGGGATCCGCCATGCCACGTATGGTTTTGAGACTTGGCATAACGCATTGAAATTGCATCGCTTTCCAGCTCCCTAAGCCGGCACGCCTTACTACCAATTGAAGTTTGACTATTTGATTACTGTAAACATCTTATAAAAATTACTGGGAGTGCGATCCTTAAATTATTCTGTAACCATCTTGCCTCTGACAGAAACTTATCATTTCCATATCCTTCTACTTCATGAAGCCAGCCTGGCCGCTTGTCGTCTCAGGTAGACGGACGTATGTTACCTTCGCTACGGTAACAAAAGATTTGACCACCATTCACTCCCTCCATGGCGTGGATCATCTTACCCCAGGCGCTCATGGGACTACTCTCCAAAGAAAGCCAGTCCTTGATCTCTTTCCAGGATTGGCCCCTGTTTAATCTGCCCCTTCGACCGGAGTCTCCTCCGCGCCGTTACTGCAATTCTACTGGCTCAAAAAAATATGGAAAAGGCAGAGAGAGGGTGAGAAGCACTATTCCCACACATCTCCACTCACCTTGAATCATCATCGCTATCGAACCCCGGCCCCAGCTCCGTCTTCGTGAAAGGTCAACGGTACAATACAATTGATATGATAGGGCTTGACACGCGGCGTGCGGGCCATGTGATATTCGCCTTATAGCTCCACGAGGCTGCTGCATGAGCTGAGCTTACGGCTCGTACTTGGTGTATTTTTACCTAGTACGGAGGGTGTGCGTTATATGGGAGGCTTACCGCTCTTCTAGATCGCCTTTCCACGGTCGATTGCAAGCACTCTTATCATCACAGGCATCTACAAAAGTGATCAGTCGTAAATACATGTCCACTACCACACAAGATACCGACCAGGGATACTAGTTGCCGATCCGTTCCGCATGACAGATGAGAGCCGGCGTATCACTTTCGTTGCCTCTATTGCCGACCGCATGACTGAAATTGCATTCAATTACACCTGTTGAATAGTGGATGCACAAGGAATTACACTATAGCGGTGAAGATCAACATGAGCTGATAATGTCTTCGGAAATTGACGGGATCAGCGGTCAAGTATAGGCACGTACAGAGACTGTGCAGCGAACTTCAGATTCAATATGGATGACAAGGCTTGGCCTTTACTAAATTAAGCGCTGATAACACCGTTGAAACCGGTGGAAAGACGCTCGTCCCACACTAGTGGCTTTGAATCGGACACCATGCTTCGTAAAAAGGCGAATCATAATGGATAGTAAACACCAAATTAAGCCTAGCCAATACAGCCCACAAGACTGCTGGCATGAGCGAGGAGCGGTGGCACTTTGACTCGGCGGCGGTTATATTTTGGCGCCGTGTAACCACCACCGCTCGACAAGGGATCCTAGATCGTTCATCAGCGATAGGTAATTTCATAGGTCTCGCATGGAGGCAGTGACTGTATAGAAAGACAAAAAAAGAGTTGTCAAAAAAATAAAATAAAATAAAAACAGAGCCTGCACTCGTCCTCGTATGACTTTGGCAGTATTGGTCGACAAAGTGTGTATTAACTTGCAGCCCAGGGCCAGTGTTTACAGACCAGACGCTAGCATACAGGTGGATTCCATCATGAAATAAACCTAGATGAAGCCAGCCTTGATCTTCTCATCTAGTCGCATTGACCGATTTTGAATTACTACTGTCAATACCCGGAACGGACGGGACGGGCCCTTAGCCGTCAAATCCGTTCGGGAGATAGACCCGTCCTACTAGGCAGAGAACAACGCCTGGAGAAGGACGTATGCGCTACGTTAGGCAGCAGGAGCACAGCTGCCTTTACCTTGACCCAACAAGCGCATCTAATAAGCTTTGAATTCTCGGAGCAGTGTCTATATCGAGTAATTTGTGGACATACTAGCAGCTATTAGCCCTGTTTTCTCGACTGGGAGCGTACCAAGTAGTAGTATGAATTGAATGACCCTTGCTGATGGAAATAGTACCCATACAAATTGATATTACCAGGCCACAGGTACAGGGGCATCGGTGATCAGTGTGTGATTGTATCAATACCATTGGACCGGCATTGAAGAGACAAGTCCGTAGTCTCGTTCTAAGAGTTGGCTCAACTCGTAGTAGTACGTATCTCGAGATTAGCGTTTGATCTTAAAGAGCCTCGATGTTGTTGACCGAAAGGCTGTAATGCTATGAAACTGGTTTCTATTATTTAGACCGCGTTACAGTCCCGACCCGTTTTCTAGAATTTTAGGAATAAAAGGCCATGTTGTGTCGTGAGATCTTCCAAGTATTCCGTTACTCTCAGCATTTTACTCGATTCCGTGCGTATGCTTGTAGATCTACCACGCCATGTGTCTATCACGCTCAAAAACGGATCACGGCCACAAAGAGGAATCTTCGGTGGCAAGGATCGAGTATCATTTCTCATAAAATGTCACACTTGCAGGCAATCAGGCCCCGGCCTAGCCTTAGCGGTCTTCGAGTGCGTTGTCCGCTCGTAAAAGCCGTTTCCTCCGTTACTGCGTGACCATGTCCGCTATCGTATGCCCGAAGAGCAGGCATCACCATGGACGCGAATTTATCCTCGTCCCTTTCCTTTGGTACCACTTCATTTTTTATCCTCTTGACGGCCCAATGCTAACCGAGCGGGCTCACCTTGGCCCATGGCTCTCTTGGCGCCTAGTTGAAGGGAAGGCTCTTGCATGTACTATGGTGTACCATCTAGTAATGTTATTTGAAGCAGGGATGTTTACGTCGTGCTAGAACGGTGAGTGATGTCGTTGAGGTGGTAGACAAGAAATCTGCACCCGATACAGGATGGTTCCGGTAAATCGTGGGTTGATGAGAGGAGAGTTTGTTCATCGCATCTGAACGACGTTCTATTAGTTAATGGTGTTCGGGACTATCTTGTCTGAAAGCAGTAGGTTAGGTCCTCGCACATCCATCTAGTCAGACATAGAAACAAGTAGAAAGGAGAGGTACTAAGTGAGGCCAACAGGGTACCCGTGGATGGCGAGGAAAGCGTTGGGGTAATATCTATAGCACAGTCCGAATACGACTACGAAATGAAGTCGTCCTGTGGGATTGGGGCTTGACCGTTAACGACCGTGAATATCGGAGGTAGCTGTCCACTACGAGAGTCACGGTCCCATTCTGTCCACCGTCACAGGTCATTTACGGGCATGACCCCTACCTGGATCCAGCCGGCATGCTGGTGATTGGCAAAAGAAGGAGAGAAATAAAGGGGACATGGTAGCACCCGCGTAGTACGAGTAGTGCGCGCAAAGTGGATTTTTGGGTTGCCCCCCTTTTCTGCCTTTTTCTGCCTTTTTCTGCCTTTTTCTGCCTTTTTCTGCCTTTTTCTGCCTTTTCTGCCCTTTTCTGCCTTTTTCTTGCCTTTTTTTGCCTCTCTTACTTACCAATATCGAAGTTGGTCTGGCCCGGATGTCAATGGCACCAAGTGTATACCAGGAAGTCTTGCTAGCAGAATCTACATAGGTTCCTTACTCCGCGATGTATCCATTTACTTGATCAAGCTGCGCTTGCTAAATCATCCAATACTCGTCCAAGACATAGTGTAGACGTAGATATCCCTAGAAGACTACGTTCGCACTAATACAAGCGCTTGTAACCACTGCGTAAATCACCAGGTAGCACTTGGGTTGCATGTCGAATCTGTTCACATGAGGCAACTAGTTCTTTGACTACAGTAAACTAAGTGCAGCTCAATGTAGCGCCTGCTGTATATTGCATGCTCTACTTTAGACCTTCGATACTCGTTACGGCTGGACTTGTCGACCCAGATGACTGAAACCTGAGCAGCAGCGATCATCCAAGTCACTGTGCGATCCATTTATATCTCTTCCTCGTTTCACTTAACCACCCTAGCCGCTCACACTGCGTTATGCCAGGTTGAACTCAAAGACCATGGATGCAAACAGGATGTCATTGTCAGTATTGCAGAATAATTAGATGGGTAATTGTTGTTTACCTAAAATTACAGTGCTTAGTAATAGTTCCCACTTGCCTTTCCATCGCTATGTTATGATCTTGTGGATTTTCCAATAATTTCCATGTATTCTCTCAAAGACATTTCTTTTTCAATAAGCTTACAATTAATTTTACAGTATTTAAACTAGATACTACATCTCTTTTCCTTTGACAAAGCATGCGCTTAGCCATATATATCACTAAGATTAAGGGCTAGGTTTAATCTTTTATTAAACTACCTAGCCATTATAGATTGCGTCTTACCTACATTTAGTGATAATTGACACAATATCTCAGGTGCCTACTGATTTAGGTGTTATATATATATAAACGAAAGACTCTGCAAATATTGATACACAGGCAGGTAATAGTAAGTACATCCATACCTATATGTGCATGTCGGGTGTTTAACGCCAAGCACTTATCAGAAAGGGCTGTATCGTCATCTAGAAAAAGGCGCACTCAGAAAATATTAGTAATTGAATATATCAGATGCTACACGTAGGAAAAGATTGACAGGGAAAAAGAAAGAAGAAGTAAATAAATATATCGAAAACAAATCGGCTGACTTTTGGAGATAAGGAATGTAAAAGGAAGGTTTTAATTATGCAAAAGGCCGACTCTCAATGGCCGTTAATACGCCGGGACACTGAGAGCCTAATTGGCCGTCCACACCGTAATCCGCCAGCTCTCGGGGGTTGATTCTGTACGGGGTAGTATACAAGCCTCATTGTTACCGAATCAAAAGATACTGTCTTTTACGGGTACCAAGCACTTAAAATCGCATTGCGCATGATAAGGATTCCAAGAGGACGAGATTCCAGGTATAAATGGCAGCATTGGACTCAATACGCCTTCACCGCTTCGAAATTCTCATCGCTGCAAAAGGCCCCATACCCCGACAAAAATGAAGTTGGAATAAGCTTTCCTGCGAGTCATCTAGAGCGCAGTTAGCTGCCGTCAATGCCATGGCATTTCGCGGAAGCTAATGAAGAGACCCGGCTTTTCAACCCCACAGCCCCCCAGAGAGCTGCTGCGCTCGGTGTTCTTTCGGGCAGGTCGAGATTATCGCGAATGGAGTTGGTGATCCGCTCGGGAAAAAGGATGTTCACGCCTAAACGCCGTGGGGCGCACATGGCAATGCTATGTCTCGCAGGCAGTATAAGCTTACAGAGTGGCAGCAGCAGTCCAGCCATTTGGCGCTCAAAGCGTGGAACTGGCCCCAATCAACTATCGGCCGATGTTGGATTGGTCACAGTGTGACGGAGATTATGCGCTTCGTCACGGACGTTGGAACCATGATGGGGACTTGACCGTCGTTGTCGCGTGTAACCGTTAAGCACCAACTTCATCGAAAACGCGTTCCACGCGACCGAGCAATGAGAACTAACGAGGCTCCGTTTTGCAAAAGCTGTCCTGAAGACGCACAAGTAAGTATGGATCCCAACGGTAACGTAACATGAGGAGTTTGATACTGAACTTTGGCACCGTGCGTTGAAACTGCTTGCATTGCATTTCTAAGCACGATGGGACCTACAAGGTAGGCAATGGACACTAAGGTCAATCCGCTGACGCGGCAAACGCGCGTGAGGTTAAGGGAAAGGGAAATCCTCCGATTTTCGTCATGTTGTTGGCAGATAAACGCGAAAACGAAACCACCCGCACGAGTGTAAGTGTATCTTGACTCGGAATGTGTAAGAAGATAAAATGATGAAGAACGTAAACAAGGCGCGCCACAGAGGTGCTTCCTGGCAAGGCAATGTTGAGAAGCCCCGGTAAGGCTGAAGCAGCTTCGGTGCCTCAGGCCTTATGGCCGACCCAAGGTCTCGTACCGATCGTATCAGGGACTGTACGGACCGGAGCAAATCCGCTCGGCATTTCATCTGACGCGATGGGCAATCTCAACTTTTGCTTCGGCATGGCATGGCCCTTTACAGTAAGACCGGGGTTAAGATCCTACGTAAGCTGGGGACTTGATTGTGCTTGTCCTAAAAGAAAAAAAAAAGAGAAAAGAAATGAAAAGAAAGGCAAAAGTCACCCGACGAGAGGATGGTTCGCATCCACCGTCCCACTACAGAGCACAGGTTTCATTTCCGGTAAAGGCGTTGTTGGCCGACCGTTTTCTTGCATGAAGAATTAGCAGGGGTTGGGAGTAAACCCGGCCGGAGAGATTTGCACGCCACGATGCTCACAGGGAGATGCTAAGACGCACAAGGACGAAAAAGAAAAGCAAGCAGCAAAAGCGCCCATAGTCTCATCGTTTGGCTGGGTATGTATTAGTATGTCATGGGGGTGTGGATAACAGCCGGGCTGACTCGTTGAATCGTGAACGCCGGCGACGGCCAATGCCACCGGCGATCGCAAAGCAGGTCATAAGGCGATACCACAACCTGCTTCGGCGGTGAAGCCTCTGTTTGTTCGGACCGGGGGCACTGAGTACATGTACCTGCTTGCATGTAGAGATGATCGTGTCATCTCAATTGACGGTCCAATCCACCATGCCATTAAGCCAATTGGATTTCATTTTCTCGGAGCTACAAAGACAAAAGCAAAACCTTAGACCATTGGAAGGCTCAATGGTCCGGCAATGGCCACGTCGTACCGACTGTCCTGTCCGAGTGAGGTACTCCGCGGTGATTTACAAGTCTTCATCAACCTATACCGGTCTGAACGAAATTACACGCACAAGCAGTTGGGGGACAAGCAGAATTGTTGGGATGCTAATTAGGTGTATATCTAGGTACTAGAAGTAATATGTAAGCCCGACAGCGAAAGCCTAAGCAAATTACGAAGCAGTATGACAACTTTATTAAAAAAAAAAAAAAGAGAGAGACTTTTTTCCTCCTGGGAGTCATTTCTCAATCACTCTGCCACCCTTTCCCCTTTGCTCCCCTTTCTCTTTTACTTTATCTTTCCCTCCATCTTTTCCCTCCATCTTTTCCCTCCATCTTT